>NC_068445.1:31134250-31141750 GCF_023373465.1 Oncorhynchus keta
GTGAGAATAACACACACACACAATGTGTGAAGACATGCACGCACAAACTCAGTGAGAATAACACACACACACACAATGTGTGAAGGCATGCACGCACAAACTCAGTGAGAATAACACACACAATGTGTGAAGGCATGCACGCACAAACTCAATGAGAATAACACACACACACACAATGTGTGAAGACATGCACGCACAAACTCAGTGAGAATAACACACACACACACAATGTGTGAAGACATGCACGCACAAACTCAGTGAGAATAACACACACACACAATGTGTGAAGGCATGCACGCACAAACTCAGTGAGAATAACACACACACACACAATGTGTGAAGACATGCACGCACAAACTCAGTGAGAATAACACACACACACACAATGTGTGAAGACATGCACGCACAAACTCAGTGAGAATAACACACACACACAATGTGTGAAGGCATGCACGCACAAACTCAGTGAGAATAACACACACACACACAATGTGTGAAGACATGCACGCACAAACTCAGTGAGAATAACACACACACACACAATGTGTGAAGGCATGCACGCACAAACTCAGTGAGAATAACACACACACACACAATGCGTGAAGGCATGCACGCACAAACTCAGTGAGAATAACACACACACACAATGTGTGAAGGCATGCACGCACAAACTCAGTGAGAATAACACACACACACAATGTGTGAAGGCATGCACGCACAAACTCAGTGAGAATAACACACACAATGTGTGAAGGCATGCACGCACAAACTCAGTGAGAATAACACACACACACACAATGTGTGAAGGCATGCACGCACAAACTCAGTGAGAATAACACACACAATGTGTGAAGGCATGCACGCACAAACTCAGTGAGAATAACACACACAATGTGTGAAGGCATGCACGCACAAACTCAGTGAGAATAACACACACACACACAATGTGTGAAGGCATGCACGCACAAACTCAGTGAGAATAACACACACACACACAATGCGTGAAGGCATGCACGCACAAACTCAGTGAGAATAACACACACACACACAATGTGTGAAGGCATGCACGCACAAACTCAGTGAGAATAACACACACACACACAATGTGTGAAGGCATGCACGCACAAACTCAGTGAGAATAACACACACAATGTGTGAAGGCATGCACGCACAAACTCAGTGAGAATAACACACACACACACAATGTGTGAAGGCATGCACGCACAAACTCAGTGAGAATAACACACACAATGTGTGAAGGCATGCACGCACAAACTCAGTGAGAATAACACACACACACAATGTGTGAAGGCATGCACGCACAAACTCAGTGAGAATAACACACACACACACAATGCGTGAAGGCATGCACGCACAAACTCAGTGAGAATAACACACACACACACAATGTGTGAAGGCATGCACGCACAAACTCAGTGAGAATAACACACACACACACAATGTGTGAAGGCATGCACGCACAAACTCAGTGAGAATAACACACACAATGTGTGAAGGCATGCACGCACAAACTCAGTGAGAATAACACACACACACACAATGTGTGAAGGCATGCACGCACAAACTCAGTGAGAATAACACACACAATGTGTGAAGGCATGCACGCACAAACTCAGTGAGAATAACACACACAATGTGTGAAGGCATGCACGCACAAACTCAGTGAGAATAACACACACACACACAATGTGTGAAGGCATGCACGCACAAACTCAGTGAGAATAACACACACACACACAATGTGTGAAGGCATGCACGCACAAACTCAGTGAGAATAACACACACACAATGTGTGAAGGCATGCACGCACAAACTCAGTGAGAATAACACACACAATGTGTGAAGGCATGCACGCACAAACTCAGTGAGAATAACACACACACACACAATGTGTGAAGGCATGCACGCACAAACTCAGTGAGAATAACACACACAATGTGTGAAGACATGCACGCACAAACTCAGTGAGAATAACACACACACACACAATGTGTGAAGGCATGCACGCACAAACTCAGTGAGAATAACACACACACACACAATGTGTGAAGGCATGCACGCACAAACTCAGTGAGAATAACACACACACACACAATGTGTGAAGGCATGCACGCACAAACTCAGTGAGAATAACACACACACACAATGTGTGAAGACATGCACGCACAAACTCAGTGAGAATAACACACACAATGCGTGAAGGCATGCACGCACAAACTCAGTGAGAATAACACACACACACACAATGTGTGAAGGCATGCACGCACAAACTCAGTGAGAATAACACACACAATGTGTGAAGGCATGCACGCACAAACTCAGTGAGAATAACACACACACACACACAATGTGTGAAGGCATGCACGCACAAACTCAGTGAGAATAACACACACAATGTGTGAAGGCATGCACGCACAAACTCAATGAGAATAACACACACAATGTGTGAAGGCATGCACGCACAAACTCAGTGAGAATAACACACACACACACAATGTGTGAAGGCATGCACGCACAAACTCAGTGAGAATAACACACACACACACAATGTGTGAAGGCATGCACGCACAAACTCAGTGAGAATAACACACACAATGTGTGAAGGCATGCACGCACAAACTCAGTGAGAATAACACACACAATGTGTGAAGGCATGCACGCACAAACTCAGTGAGAATAACACACACACACACAATGTGTGAAGGCATGCACGCACAAACTCAGTGAGAATAACACACACAATGTGTGAAGACATGCACGCACAAACTCAGTGAGAATAACACACACACACACAATGTGTGAAGGCATGCACGCACAAACTCAGTGAGAATAACACACACAATGTGTGAAGGCATGCACGCACAAACTCAGTGAGAATAACACACACACACACACAATGTGTGAAGGCATGCACGCACAAACTCAGTGAGAATAACACACACACACACACAATGTGTGAAGGCATGCACGCACAAACTCAGTGAGAATAACACACACAATGTGTGAAGGCATGCACGCACAAACTCAGTGAGAATAACACACACACACACACAATGTGTGAAGGCATGCACGCACAAACTCAGTGAGAATAACACACACACACACACAATGTGTGAAGGCATGCACGCACAAACTCAGTGAGAATAACACACACAATGTGTGAAGGCATGCACGCACAAACTCAGTGAGAATAACACACACACACACACAATGTGTGAAGGCATGCACGCACAAACTCAGTGAGAATAACACACACAATGCGTGAAGGCATGCACGCACAAACTCAATGAGAATAACACACACAATGTGTGAAGGCATGCACGCACAAACTCAATGAGAATAACACACACAATGTGTGAAGGCATGCACGCACAAACTCAATGAGAATAACACACACAATGTGTGAAGGCATGCACGCACAAACTCAGTGAGAATAACACACACACACACACAATGTGTGAAGGCATGCACGCACAAACTCAGTGAGAATAACACACACAATGTGTGAAGGCATGCACGCACAAACTCAGTGAGAATAACACACACACACACACAATGTGTGAAGGCATGCACGCACAAACTCAGTGAGAATAACACACACAATGTGTGAAGGCATGCACGCACAAACTCAATGAGAATAACACACACAATGTGTGAAGGCATGCACGCACAAACTCAATGAGAATAACACACACAATGTGTGAAGGCATGCACGCACAAACTCAATGAGAATAACACACACAATGTGTGAAGGCATGCACGCACAAACTCAGTGAGAATAACACACACAATGCGTGAAGGCATGCACGCACAAACTCAATGAGAATAACACACACAATGTGTGAAGGCATGCACGCACAAACTCAATGAGAATAACACACACAATGTGTGAAGGCATGCACGCACAAACTCAGTGAGAATAACACACACACACACAATGTGTGAAGGCATGCACGCACAAACTCAGTGAGAATAACACACACAATGTGTGAAGGCATGCACGCACAAACTCAGTGAGAATAACACACACAATGTGTGAAGACATGCACGCACAAACTCAGTGAGAATAACACACACACACACAATGTGTGAAGGCATGCACGCACAAACTCAGTGAGAATAACACACACACACACAATGTGTGAAGACATGCACGCACAAACTCAGTGAGAATAACACACACACACACAATGTGTGAAGACATGCACGCACAAACTCAGTGAGAATAACACACACAATGCGTGAAGGCATGCACGCACAAACTCAATGAGAATAACACACACAATGTGTGAAGGCATGCACGCACAAACTCAATGAGAATAACACACACAATGTGTGAAGGCATGCACGCACAAACTCAGTGAGAATAACACACACACACACAATGTGTGAAGGCATGCACGCACAAACTCAGTGAGAATAACACACACAATGTGTGAAGGCATGCACGCACAAACTCAGTGAGAATAACACACACAATGTGTGAAGACATGCACGCACAAACTCAGTGAGAATAACACACACAATGTGTGAAGGCATGCACGCACAAACTCAATGAGAATAACACACACAATGTGTGAAGGCATGCACGCACAAACTCAGTGAGAATAACACACACACACAATGTGTGAAGGCATGCACGCACAAACTCAGTGAGAATAACACACACAATGTGTGAAGGCATGCACGCACAAACTCAGTGAGAATAACACACACAATGTGTGAAGACATGCACGCACAAACTCAGTGAGAATAACACACACACACACAATGTGTGAAGGCATGCACGCACAAACTCAGTGAGAATAACACACACACACACACAATGTGTGAAGGCATGCACGCACAAACTCAGTGAGAATAACACACACAATGTGTGAAGGCATGCACGCACAAACTCAGTGAGAATAACACACACACACACAATGTGTGAAGGCATGCACGCACAAACTCAGTGAGAATAACACACACACACACAATGTGTGAAGGCATGCACGCACAAACTCAGTGAGAATAACACACACACACACAATGTGTGAAGGCATGCACGCACAAACTCAGTGAGAATAACACACACAATGTGTGAAGACATGCACGCACAAACTCAATGAGAATAACACACACACACACAATGTGTGAAGGCATGCACGCACAAACTCAGTGAGAATAACACACACACACACACAATGTGTGAAGGCATGCACGCACAAACTCAATGAGAATAACACACACACACACAATGTGTGAAGGCATGCACGCACAAACTCAGTGAGAATAACACACACAATGTGTGAAGGCATGCACGCACAAACTCAATGAGAATAACACACACACACACAATGTGTGAAGGCATGCACGCACAAACTCAGTGAGAATAACACACACACACACAATGTGTGAAGACATGCACGCACAAACTCAGTGAGAATAACACACACACACACACAATGCGTGAAGGCATGCACGCACAAACTCAGTGAGAATAACACACACAATGCGTGAAGGCATGCACGCACAAACTCAGTGAGAATAACACACACAATGTGTGAAGGCATGCACGCACAAACTCAGTGAGAATAACACACACAATGTGTGAAGGCATGCACGCACAAACTCAATGAGAATAACACACACACACACAATGTGTGAAGGCATATGCACGCACAAACTCAGTGAGAATAACACACACACACACAATGTGTGAAGGCATGCACGCACAAACTCAGTGAGAATAACACACACAATGTGTGAAGGCATGCACGCACAAACTCAATGAGAATAACACACACACACACAATGTGTGAAGGCATGCACGCACAAACTCAGTGAGAATAACACACACACACACAATGTGTGAAGGCATGCACGCACAAACTCAATGAGAATAACACACACACACACAATGTGTGAAGGCATGCACGCACAAACTCAGTGAGAATAACACACACACACACAATGCGTGAAGGCATGCACGCACAAACTCAGTGAGAATAACACACACACACAATGCGTGAAGGCATGCACGCACAAACTCAGTGAGAATAACACACACAATGTGTGAAGGCATGCACGCACAAACTCAGTGAGAATAACACACACAATGTGTGAAGGCATGCACGCACAAACTCAGTGAGAATAACACACACACACAATGTGTGAAGGCATGCACGCACAAACTCAGTGAGAATAACACACACAATGCGTGAAGGCATGCACGCACAAACTCAGTGAGAATAACACACACACACACAATGTGTGAAGGCATGCACGCACAAACTCAGTGAGAATAACACACACAATGTGTGAAGGCATGCACGCACAAACTCAGTGAGAATAACACACACACACACAATGTGTGAAGGCATGCACGCACAAACTCAGTGAGAATAACACACACAATGTGTGAAGGCATGCACGCACAAACTCAATGAGAATAACACACACACACACAATGTGTGAAGGCATGCACGCACAAACTCAGTGAGAATAACACACACAATGCGTGAAGACATGCACGCACAAACTCAGTGAGAATAACACACACAATGTGTGAAGACATGCACGCACAAACTCAGTGAGAATAACACACACAATGTGTGAAGACATGCACGCACAAACTCAGTGAGAATAACACACACACACACAATGTGTGAAGGCATGCACGCACAAACTCAGTGAGAATAACACACACACACACAATGTGTGAAGGCATGCACGCACAAACTCAGTGAGAATAACACACACACACACAATGTGTGAAGGCATGCACGCACAAACTCAGTGAGAATAACACACACACACACAATGTGTGAAGGCATGCACGCACAAACTCAGTGAGAATAACACACACACACACAATGTGTGAAGGCATGCACGCACAAACTCAGTGAGAATAACACACACACACACAATGCGTGAAGGCATGCACGCACAAACTCAATGAGAATAACACACACACACACAATGTGTGAAGGCATGCACGCACAAACTCAATGAGAATAACACACACACACACAATGTGTGAAGGCATGCACGCACAAACTCAGTGAGAATAACACACACACACACAATGTGTGAAGGCATGCACGCACAAACTCAGTGAGAATAACACACACACACACAATGTGTGAAGACATGCACGCACAAACTCAGTGAGAATAACACACACACACACAATGTGTGAAGACATGCACGCACAAACTCAGTGAGAATAACACACACATTTCCGTCCTATTTACAGACATGAATTAGGCATATACACCATGCAGGGCGCAGATACACTTACCCTGTACTCAAAGCAGGAAACACAGATGGTGAGTAGTTCTAGCAGTCTGTTGAGCTGTGCTGAGGGCATGTCTACAGTCCAGCGCTGGATCAGACTCCTCTCAGCGTTCTTCATCACCCACAGGAAACACAGCAGCAGGTTACGACTGGTCTCTGCTGACAGGGTGGCCACTGCCTTAGCAGACTGCTACAGAG
>NC_068445.1:31146750-31154250 GCF_023373465.1 Oncorhynchus keta
TAATGCCAGTGGCAGGTCATTGGTAAAAATAGAAAAGAGTAGAGGGCCTAGAGAGCTGCCCTGCAGTACACCACACTTTACATGTTTGACATTAGAGAAGCTTCCATTAAAGAAAACCCTCTGAGTTCTATTAGATAGATAGCTCTGAATCCATGATTGTTACCACTCAGCCACGGCCCTGCACCAAACGCTCTCTAAACACAGTTCACATCAACCCAGTTCCAAACCAACCAACCAACTCCTTAGCCAGACTCTACATTAAGTCCCAATGGGCAGGGTATAGGTGTGGGTATGGGATGTGGCCAGGCCAGTACCTGTGAAGTCCAGGTAGTTGATGGAGTCAATGATGATGCCCACCAGGGGGAGGTAGAGAGTGGCCACCTTGGCCCGGACATCAGGACGGGTACAGCGCTGGTCCAGGTCATGGGCACACAGTAGACTGTAGGTGGCGTTGATGGCCTTCTTCTGGACCTTACCCCTACACACACACACACACACACAATCTTATAAGCACACACACATATTTTTGTTTGTGTCAGTGTGTAGTTGACAGACCCCTCACACTCCATGTCACAGTTTCCTGAGATAGTGGGCAGTGAGGTGTTGTGTGTGTGTGTGTGCGTGTGTGTACCAACCCCTCTGACTCCATGTCCAGTGCAGCGCTGAGCTCAGTGAGCAGTAGACCAGCGAGGTAGTGCTGCTGTTTAAACTCCTGGGACAGCTCAAACAGCCCCAGGATCCTCTGCTCCTGGAAACTACAGGAACTGGAGCTCTGCAGAGAGAGAGAGACGGGGGAGAGAGAGAGAGAGAGACGTGGCAGGAGAGAGAGAGGGAGAGAGACGTGGGAGAGAGAGAGAGAATGAGAGAATAGAGAGAGAGAGAGAGAGAAAGAGAGAGAGAGGGGGAGAGAGAAAGGCAGAGGGGGAGAAGAGAGAGAGAGAGAGAGAGAGATAAGAAAGAATAGAGAATGAAGAAGAATAAGAGAGAGAGAGAGACGAATGAGAGAGACGAGAGGGGAGAATGAGAGAGAGAGAGAGAGAGAGAGAGAGAGAAGAGCAAGAGAGAGAGAAAGACAGAGAGAAGAGGGGAGAGAGAGGAGAGAAGAGGAGAAAGAGAGAGAGGAGAAGAGAAACAGAGGAGAAGAGAGAGAGAGAAGAAGAGAAGAGAAAGTAGAGAGAGGCAGGGGGAGAGAGAAGCGATAGGGGAGGAAGAAGAAACGAAGAAAAGAAGAGAGACGGGGAAGAAGAGACGAGAAAGAGAGAGAGAAGAAACGAAAGAGAGAGAACGAAAGAGAAGACAAAGAGAGAGAGAGAAGCGATGAGAGAGAGAAGAGAGAGAGCAAGAAAGCGAAAACGAAGAAAGCAAGACGAAGAGAACAAAGAAGAAGAAAGCGAAGAAAGCAAACGAGAGCAAAGGAAGAAGAGAAAACGAGAGAAACGAAGAGAACAGAAGAAGAGAAACGAAAGGAGAAAGAGAGAGAAAGAGAAGAAAGGAACGAGAGAAAGAGACGAGAGAAAAGGAGGAAGGAAGAAGAAACGAGGCAGAAGAAACGAGGAGAAAGAGAAGAGAGAGAAACGAGAAAGCAGAGGGAGAAAGGAGAAGAAAGGAAGACAAGGAGAAGAGAACAGGAGAGAAAACAGAGGAATAAGCAAGAGAGGAAAGAAAGAAACGATGAGGGAAGAGAGGAAGGCGTGGGAGAAGAAAGAGGAAGAGAAGAAAGCAGAGAAAGAAAACAGAGGAAAGAAAGAAACGAGAAGATAGAGTAAGGGAGAGAGAGAAGAGAGGGAAAGAAGGAGAGAGAGAGAGACGAGGGAGAGAGGAGGAGAAGAGAAGAGAAACCGAGAGAAGAGACAGAGAGAACGAAGAGGAGAGATGAAGGAGAAGCAGAGGAGAGAGAGAGAGAGAGAAAGAGCAGAGAGAGAGAAAGAGAGAGAGAGAGAGAGAGAGAGAAGAGAAGAGAGCGAGGGAGAAGAGAGAGAGAAGAGAGAGAACGAAGAGAGAGAAACAGAGAGAGAGAGACAGAGAAGAGAAAGAGAGAGAAGAAAGAGAGAGAGAGAGGAAGAAAGCGATAGGCAGGAGAGAAGGCAGAAAGCAGAGAAGAGAGCGAAGAAGAGAAGAGAAGAGGAAAGCGAGAAGAAAAGAAGAAACAAGAGGAGAAAAGAAAGAGAGAGAGAAGCAGAAGCAAGGAGAGAGAGAAACAGAGAGAGAGAGAGAGAAAGAGAGAAAGAAGCAGAGAGAAGAGATAGGGAGAGGAGCAGAGGCAGATGGAGAAGAGAGAGAGAGAGAAGCGAGGGAGAGAGAGACGAAGAGAGAAAGAAAGAAGACAGACAGAAAGAGAGAGAGACGAAACGAAGAAAGAAGCAAACGAAGAAGAAGAGAGAGCGAGAGGAGAGAGAAGAAGCGAGAGAACGAAAAAGAGAGAGAACAGAGAGAGCAGAACGAGAAGAAAGCAAGAGAAGAAACAGGAGAAGAAAGAAGAAACAAGAAAGAAGAAGAGAGAAAAGCAGAGAGAGAGAAGAAGCAGAGAGGGAGAGAGAAAAGAGAAAGCGAGGAAGGAAGAGAGAAAGCAGGAAGGAGAGAAGAAAGCAGCGACGAGGAGAGAGCGGCGAGGAGGAAGAAGAGAGAGGCAGAGAGGAAGAGAGAAAGGGAAGAGAGAGAAGCAGAAAGAAGAGAGAGGGAAGAGAAAGAGCAGAAGGAGAGAAGAGAAACAGAAGAGAAAGCAGAGGAGAAAGAAACGAGAGAGAAAGAGAGAAGCAGAGAGAGAAGAGAAAAGGAGAGAGAGAAGGAGAGAAGAAACGAGAGAAGAGAAGAAGAAAGAGAGAAACAGGAGAAAGAGAGAAGACGAGCAGGAAGAAGAAAAGAGCGAGCAGAGAGAAGAGAGAAGGCAGGAGAGGACGAGAGAGAGAAGAGAGCAGACAGAGAGAGAGAGAGGAGAGAAGGAGAAGAGAGCAGAAGGAGAGAGAAGAGAGAGAGAAGAGAAAGAGAGAGCAGAAGGAAAGAGAGCAGACAGAGAGGGAGCAAGCGAGGAGTAGCAAGAGACAGAGAAAGAGCAGAGAGAGAGAAGAGAGAGCGAAAGAAGAGAGAGAGAAGAGCAAGAAAGAGAAGAGTGGAGAGCAGGAGAGAAGGAGAAGGAGAGCAGAGAGAGAAGAGAAGCAGAGAGAGAAGAAAGCGAAGGGAGCAAGAGAGCAGAGAGAGAGAGGAAGAAGAGAGAGAGAGAGAAGAGAAAGAAGAAGCAGGGAGAGAAGAGAGAAAGCAAGGAGAGAGAGCAGAGAGAGAAGAAGCAGAGAGGAGAAGCAGAGAAGAGAGAAGAGAAAGAAGAGAGAGAAGAGAGAAAGAGAAGAGGGGAGAGAGAGAGAAGCGAGAGAAAGCAGAGCAGCGAGAGAGCGAGAAGAGAGAAGCGAGAGCAAGAGAGAAGAGACAGAGAGAAGAGAGAGAAGAGAGAAGCAGGAAGAGAGTAGAGAGCAGAAGAGAGAGAGAAGAGAGAGAGAGAAGAGAGAGAGAGAGAGAGCGAGAGAGAGAGAGAGAGGAGAAGAGAGAGAGAGAAGAGGAGAAGAAAGAGAGAAGAAAAGCAGAGGAGAGAGAGAGAGCAGAGAGAGAGAGCAGAGAGAAGAAGAGAGAGCAGGAGAGAAGAGAGAGAGAGAGAAGAAAGAAAGAGAAGAAGAGAGACGAGAGAGAGAGAGAGAGAGCGTGGAGAGAGAGAGAAACGAAAGAGAAAGAAGAGAGAGAGAGAGAGAAGAAACGAGAGAGGAGAGAGAAAGAAAGAGAGAGAAAGAAGAAGAGAGCGAGAGAGAGAGCGAGAGAGAAGGCAGAGAGAGAGAAGAGAGAAGAGAGAGACGAGAAAGCGAGAAGAGAGAGAGAAGCAGAGAAGAACAGAGGAGAAGACAGAGTACAGATGGAGAAGAAGCGGAGAGAGAGAGGAGAGAGAGAAGAGGGAGAGAGAGAGAGAGAGAGAGAAGCAGGAGAGAGAGAGAGAGAGAGAGAAAGAAGTGAGGAGAGAGAAGCGGAGAGAGGAGAGTGAGAGAGAAGCGAGGAAGAGAGAAGAGAAGCGAGGAGAGAGAGACGAAGGAGCAGAGAGAGAGAGAAAGAGAAGAAACAGAGAAGAGAGGAGAGAGAAGAGAGAGAAGAAGCAGAGAAAGAAGAAGAGACAGGAGAGAGAAGAGAGAGAGAGAGAGGAAGAGAGAGAGAGAAAGAAGAGAGAAAGAGAGAAGAGCGAGAAGAGGAAGAGAGAGAAGCGGAAGGAGAGAAGACAGAGCAGAGAGAGAGCGAGAAAGAGAGAGGGCAGATCAGCAGAGGGAGAAAGAAACGAGAGAGAGAAAGAGAGAAGAAGAAGCAGAGAGAGAAGAGAGAGAGAGAAGACGAAGAGAGAGAAAGAGAGAGAGCAGAGAGAGAGAAGAAGAAGTGAGAGAGAGAGAGAAGAGAGGAGAGAGAGAGAAGCAGAGGCGAGAGCAGAAAGAAGCAGAGGAGAGAGAGAGAAGAGAGAGAGAAGCGAAAGAGAGGAGAGAAGCAGAGAGAGAGAAAGAGAAGAAAGCAGAGAGAGAGAGAGAGACAGAAAGCGAGAAGAAAGAGAAGAAAGCAGAGAGAAAGAGAGAGACAGAGAGAAGAAGAGAAAGCAGAGAGAGGAGCAGAGAGAGAGAGAAAGCGAGAGAGAGAAAGAAGAGAAGCAAGAAAGAAGAGAGAGAGAGAAGCAGAGAAGAAGGAGAGAGCAGAGAAGAGAAAGAGAGAAGGAGGGAGAGAGAGAAGGAGGAGAGAAGAAAGAGAGCAGAAAGAAAGAGAGCAGAGGAGAGAGCAGAGAGAGAAGAGAGCAGAGAGAGGAGAGAGAAGAGAGCAGAGCAGAGGAGAGAGAGAGAGAGCAGAGAGAGAGAAGAGAGAGAGAAGAGAGAGAAGAGAGGAGAGAGAAGGAGAGAAGCAAGAGAGAGAGAGAAAGAAGCAGGGAAAGAAGAAGAGAAAAGCAGAGAAGAAGAAGAGAGAAGAGCGAGAGGAGAAAGAGAGAGAGAGAAGAACGAGGAGAGAAAGCGAAGGAGACGAGAGAAAGAAAGGAGAAAGAGAGAGGAAGCAGAGAGAAGAGAGAGAAAGGGAGAGAAA
Source organism: Oncorhynchus keta (assembly GCF_023373465.1). Lineage (NCBI taxonomy): Eukaryota > Metazoa > Chordata > Actinopteri > Salmoniformes > Salmonidae > Oncorhynchus > Oncorhynchus keta. The sequence goes on from NC_068445.1 coordinate 31,151,833, forward strand.
CGAAAAGAGAAACAGAGAAGAAGAGAGAGAGGAGAAGGCAGAGAGAAGGAGAAGGAAGAAGAGAAAGCAGAAGAGAAGAAGAAAGAAACAGACAGAGAGAGAGAGAGAGAGAGAGAGAAGAGAGGAGAGAGAAGGAGAAAGCAAGAGAGAGAGAAGAAAGCGAGAGAAGAGAGAGGAGAAGGGAGAGAGAAGCGAGGAAAAGGAAGAGAGAGAGAGAAGAGAGAGAGAAGCAGAAGAGAGGAAAGAAGAGACAGGGAAGGAAGAGAAAGCAGGAGAAGAGAAGGGAGAAGCAGAGCAAGAGAGAAAGAAGACGAGAGAGAGAGGAAGAAGAGAGGAGAAGAGAGAGAGAGAAGAAAGAAAGAGAAAGAGAGAAGGAAAGAGAGAGAAGAGAGAAGAGAAGAAAGCAGAGAAGAAAGAGAGCAGAGAGAGAAAGGTGAGAGAAGAAGAGAGAGAGAAGAAGAGAGAGGAAAGAAAGAAGTAGGAGAGAGAAGCAGAGAGAAGAGAAAGCGAGAGAGAAGAAAGAAGCGGAGAAGAGAAAGAGAAGAAAGCGAGAGAGAAGAGAAAGAGAAAGAAGAGAAGAAGAACAAGAGAAGAGGAAGGCGAGAGAAGAGAGGAGAGAGAAAGCGAAGAAGAGAAGAGAAAACAGAGAGAGACGAGAGAGGAAGAAAGCGAGAGAAAGAGCAAGAAGAAAGAGAGAAGAAAGAAAGAGAAAGAAGAGAGCAAGAAAGAAGAGAAAGAAACAGAGAGAGAAAGAGAAGCAGAGAAGAAGAGAGAAAGCAGAGAAGAGAGAGAAGCAGAGAGAGAAGAAGAGAAAACGAAAGAAGAAGAGCAGAAGAAAGAAGAGAAAGAGAGAAGAGAAGAGAAGAAAGAGAAGAAGAACGAGAGAGAAGAGAAGGAAGAGAGAAGAAAGAGAGACAGAGAAAGAGAGAGAAGAGAAAGAAGAGAGAGAGAGAAGAGAGAGAAGAGAAAGAAGAAAGCAGAGAGGAGAGAGAGAAGAGATGGAGGGAGAGAGACGAAAGAAAGAGTGAGAGGAAAGAAAGAAAGAGAAGAGAGAAAGAAAGAGAAAGCAGGAAGAAGAGAAAGAGAAGAGAAGAGAAGAAAGCAGAGAGAGAAAGAGAGAGGAAGAAAGAAGACAGAGGAGAAAACAGAAAGCAGAAGAAAGAGAAACAGAAAGAAGAAAGAGAGAAGAGAAGCGAGAGAGAAGAAGAAGAGAAACAGAGAGGAAGAAAGAAAGAAAGAGAGAGAAAGAAAGAAGCGAAAGAAAGCAGAGAGAGAAGAGAAGAAAGAAGAGAGAGAAAAGAGAAGAAAGAGAAGAAGAAAAGAAAGAAACAGAGAGAAGGAAGCAAGGAAAGACAGAAGAAGAGAAACAGAGAGAGAAACGGCAATGGGAGAGGAAAGAAAGCAGCGAAGAAGGAGAGAGAAGAGAAGAGCAGCGTGAGAGAGAGAAGAAGCGGCGATGAGAGAGAGAGAGAAGAGAGAGAGAGAAAGGAAGAAGCAGGAGGAAGAAAGCAGAGGGAGAAGAAGAAGCAGAGAGAAGGAGAGAAGAGAAGGAGAGGAAGCAAGCAGAGAGAAGAAGGAGAAGAAGAGAGAACAGAGAGAAGAAGCAAAGCAGAGGAGAGAGAGAAAGCAGAAGCAAGAGAGCGAAGAGAAGAAAGCGAGCAGAGAAGAAAGAGAGAACAGGAGGAGAGGAAGAGGCGAAGAAAGCGGAAGAGCAGAGAGAGAGAGAGGGAGAGAGAGGAAGAGAAGAGCAGAAGAGAGAGAAGCAAGCAGAGAGAGAAAGACGGAGAGAGAGAGAGAGAGAGAGAGAGAGAGCGAGAGAGAGGGAGGAGAGAGAGAGAGACGTGGGAGAGAGAGAGACGAGGGAGAGAGAGAGACGGGGGAGAGACAGAGAGAGAGACGAGAGAGAGAGAGAGACGGGCAGGAGAGAGAGAGAGAGGGAGACGTGGGAGGAGAGAGAGAGAGGAGAGAGACGGGAGGAGAGAGAGAGACGAGGGGAGAGGGAGGAGAGAGAGAGAGAGAGAGACGTGGGAGGAGAGAGAGAGAGAGAGAGAGAGACGTGGGAGAGAGAGAGAGAGAGACGTGGGAGAGAGAGAGACGAGAGAGAGGGGAGACAGAGACGAGAGAGAGAGAGACGAGAGAGAGAGACGAGAGACGAGAGAGAGAGAGAGACAGAGACGAGAGGAGAGAGAGAGAGAGAGAGCGACGAGGAGAGAGAGACAGAGAGAGAGAGACGGGGGAAGAGAGAGAGAGAAAGAGACGGGGAGGAGAGAGAGCGAGATGAGGAGAGACGTGGGAGAAAGAGAGAGAGACGAAAGGAGGCGAAAGAGAGAGAGACGGGGGGAGAGAGAGAGAGACACGGGGGAGACGAGAGAGAGAGACGGGGGAGGGAGACAGAGACGGAGAGAGGAGACGAGAGAC
>NC_068445.1:31156750-31179250 GCF_023373465.1 Oncorhynchus keta
AGGGTAGTGTCTTGTGGTTAGGGTAGTGTCTTATGGTTAGGGTAGTGTCTTATGGTTAGGGTAGTGTCTTGTGGTTAGGGTTGTGTCTTATGGTTAGGGTAGTGGTTAGGGTAGTGTCTTGTGGTTATGGTAGTGTCTTGTGGTTAGGGTAGTGTCTTGTGGTTAGGGTAGTGTCTTGTGGTTAGGGTAGTGTATTGTGGTTAGGGTAGTGTCTTGTGGTTAGGGTAGTGTCTTATGGTTAGGGTAAGTGTCTTGTGGTTAGGGTAGTGTCTTGTGGTTAGGGTAGTGTCTTGTGGTTAGGGTAGTGTCTTGTGGTTAGGGTAGTGTCTTGTGGTTAGGGTAGTGTATTGTGGTAGTGACCTGGTTGCAGTAGTTTTTGACCAAGATGAAGACAAAGCCTCGGTCCATTAGAGACAGCAGGTCATACAGGAAGAAGGCCAGGCTGATGTTCACCTTCTCTGCCTGCTCCAACTCCTAACAACAACAAAAACAAACAGTTAAAAACAGCCAATGGTCTCCTTAGAGACGTCAGGATAAAAAATAAAAAGCAAACTGCATTAAGTGATGATTTGATAGATTGGGTCTCTGAAAAAGTGTTTGTAAGTTTACTAAAGGCTCATAATGACATCATTTCTAACCTTCTGCTGTTTGACCAGGATGGTCCCTATCTCAGCAGTAACCACAGAGACGATGGTTGTGACATCATCTTTGAAGCGGTCTGAGAAGCGGCTCCTGCGAGGGACGTCTTGCTTCTCCAGCTGAGACACATGCTGGGCCATGCTCTTCACCTGGACACACACACACACACACACACACACACACACACACACACACACACACACTTAAGCTAAAAATGCTAGAGCTTCTTTGCCATTAAAGTAAATAGATAGTGTAGAAAACATTAGGAACATCTACTCTTTCTATGACAGACTGACCAGGTGAATCCAGGTGAAAGCTATGATCCCATATTGAAGTCACTTGTTAAATCCACTTCAAATCAGTGTAGATGAAGGGGAGGAGACAGGTTAAAGAACTGGGTTTTTCACGCTCAACCGTTTTCGCTCAACCGTTTTCTGTGTGTATTAACAATGGTCCACCACCCAAAGGACATACAGACAACGGGAGGCCAGTGGTTGAAAACAGGTCATTGATGAAAGATGACAAAAGAGGTTGACATGAATTGTGCAGGGCAGCAGGCAGGCTACAGTTAGTCAACTGACAGGCCAGTACAACATTGGTTGAATGCACAACTTGTCATACCTTGACACGAATGGGGTATGGCAGAATGGGGTATGGCAGAATGGGGTATGGCAGCTGCGTTCCACATCTTTTAGCAGAATGCCAAGAAAATGCAGTTGTAGTAGGCTAAGAAACTAAAACACTGGACAGTGGAGAATTAGAAAAACATTGCTGGATCCGATGAATCCGGGTTCCTTTGGTTTCACAACGATGGGAGGACTAGAGTATGGAGAAAACCATGAGTACGTGCATCCATCATGCCGCGTGTCAACATTACAGGCTGGTGGTGGTGTGATGGTGTGGGGTGTGTTTTCAGGGCATACATTGGGCCCCTGATAAGTGGAGCAATGTTTGAATGCCACAGGATATCTGAACATCATCGCCAATCAGGTGCATCCCTTCATGACAGCAGTGTATCCGTCTGCAAATACATTTTTTCAGTAGTATAATGCCCCATGCCACAAGGCTAGGATTGTCCAGGAATGGTTCCACAAATATGACAGTGAATCCAGTTTACTGCAGTGGCCTACCCAGTCACCAGATCTCAATCCAATTGATCATCTGTGGGATGAGATGGAATGAGCTGTTCAGAGTAGAGATCCACTACCAGCCAACTTGACACTACTGTAAAAGCATTGGAGTCAACATGGGCCAGCATCCCTGTGGAACGCATTCGATATCTTGCAGAGTCCATGCCCTAATAAATTGAGGCTGTTCTGAGGGGAAAAGGGGATACAACTCAATATTAGGGAGGCTTCCTAATGTTTGTACATTCAGAGTATATTGAACACACTCACCAACAGCTCAAAGAAGAACCAGGCATATTTATATGCGTTCTCTCTGCAGACTCCTGTGCTGACCACAATCTGTAGAGCCAACTCTTCATGGAACTGCTGTCAAAGGAGAAAAAGAGTCTTGGGTCACTACCACCACCTATACAGTAGTGTCTGGTAACCTACATGTAGAACACAGTGTACTACTTCAAAGGACCACATCAATCCTGGACTATCTCAGTGTTCTAGCGGATGACTTCTTAAAAGAAAAGTACAACCTATATGTTAGAGAGAAAGAGAGATTAGAGAGAGACTCAGACAGACGTATTTACTGACTGAATGACGGACTGACTGCTGGTGCCACAGTCCTCAGTTCAACACAAACCAGAGTTAGTCAAATGCACTGTGACCCAGCCAGTGAAATCTGATACAGCATTTCAAAGGGTCTGGTCTTATTTGAACATGGCAAACACAAGAACAGCGCCTCAAAACAGAGTGATTTTGAAATGCACACACACACACACACACACGTTTAATCTCTGTTAAATCTTTGTGACTGTGTAGACCCACAGTTCAATGCCATGTTCAGGTTCTATTTCACATACTCGTGTGGTTCGCTCTGACAGCAGAGAAATCCACATTATCTGTTACAGATTTAACATTTTACTGGCTGCCATGTAACATCCTACTTCGACATTTATAGAACCTTCTACTCAGAATGCAAATGAGGATGTTATGGTCAGTGTTTGGCCAGTATGGGGCGGCAGGTAACCTAGTGGTTCTAGCGTCGGGCCAGTAACCGAAAGGTTGCTAGATCGAATCCCTGAGCTGACAAGGTAAAAGTCTGTCATTCTGCCCCTGAACAAGGCAGTTAACCCACTGTACCTAGGCCGTCATTGTAAATAAGAATTTGTTCTTAACTGACTTGCCTAGATAAAGAAAATATGGAAGATACTTTATGGAAGTCTACATGTTACAGTATGTGATCTGGTCTGCTCAGTGCCACACTGCTCTCTGCTGGTGACTGTTGGCATCACAGAGGTGAATAAAGACATTTATTCCCGGGATCTTTCTGGTAAAAGTTACTTTTCTGTTGGAGGGCCGGGTCCCGCCCGTAGAGCTCTGAGGGTGGCTGCTCACATCCACATAGGTCGACATACGACTGCCTGGGTTGTTCTGGCCCTGAGGGAGAGGACAGCAACAACAAGGTGGTCATGAAGAATCTGAATCTGACTCGACTATCTGGACTATTGTAGCTTCAGACACACAGAGACAAACATATGTGGTGTGTGGGTCCCAAATGGCACTCTGTTTCCTAAATAGTGCACTACCTTTGACCATGGTCCATGGGGAGCCATTTGGAAATCAGACATGGCCAAAACCAGTGAGTCTACACTACAGCCATAGACCCAGGGGATATCAAAAAAAGCCTTGAAGGTACTGATGTGTTACAAACAGTCAGAGGCTATGCTAGAGGATGTAGCTACAGTATCAACATGTGTTTGTGGCAGGCTCATGACAGAGGATGTTCATTGACTCTGTGTTTGTGGCAGGCTCATGACAGAGGATGTTCATTGACTCTGTGTTTGTGGCAGGCTCATGACAGAGGATGTTCATTGACTCTGTGCTTGTGGCAGGCTTATGACAGAGGATGTTCATTGACTCTGTGTTTGTGGCAGGCTCATGACAGAGGATGTTCATTGACTCTGTGTTTGTGGCAGGCTCATGACAGAGGATGTTCATTGACTCTGTGTTTGTGGCAGGCTCATGACAGAGGATGTTCATTGACTCTGTGTTTGTAGCAGGCTCATGACAGAGGATGTTCATTGACTCGGTGTTTGTGGCAGGCTCATGACAGAGGATGTTCATTGACTCTGTGTTTGTGGCAGGCTCATGACAGAGGATGTTTATTGACTCTGTGTTTGTGGCAGGCTCATGACAGAGGATGTTCATTGACTCTGTGTTTGTGGCAGGCTCATGACAGAGGATGTTCATTGACTCTGTGTTTGTGGCAGGCTCATGACAGAGGATGTTCATTGACTCTGTGTTTGTGGCAGGCTCATGACAGAGGATGTTCATTGACTCTGTGTTTGTGGCAGGCTCATGACAGAGAATGTTCATTGACTCTGTGTTTGTGGCAGGCTCATGACAGAGAATGTTCATTGACTCTGTGTTTGTGGCAGGCTCATGACAGAGAATGTTCATTGACTCTGTGTTTGTGGCAGGCTCATGACAGAGAATGTTCATTGACTCTGTGTTTGTGGCAGGCTCATGACAGAGAATGTTCATTGACTCTGTGTTTGTGGCAGGCTCATGACAGAGAATGTTCATTGACTCTGTGTTTGTGGCAGGCTCATGACAGAGAATGTTCATTGACTCTGTGTTTGTGGCAGGCTCATGACAGAGAATGTTCATTGACTGTGTTTGTGGCAGGCTCATGACAGAGACAGATGTTCATTGACTCTGTGTTTGTGGCATGTGTTCATTGACTCTGTGTTTGTGGCATGCTGTTCATGACAGATGACAGAGAATGTTCATTGACTCTGTGTTTGTGGCAGGCTCATGACAGAGAATGTTCATTGACTCGGTGTTTGTGGCAGGCTCATGACAGAGAATGTTCATTGACTCGGTGTTTGTGGCAGGCTCATGACAGAGAATGTTCATTGACTGTGTTTGTGGCAGGCTCATGACAGAGGATGTTCATTGACTCTGTGTTTGTGGCAGGCTCATGACAGAGAATGTTCATTGACTCTGTGTTTGTGGCAGGCTCATGACAGAGGATGTTCATTGACTCTGTGTTTGTGGCAGGCTCATGACAGAGGATGTACATTGACTCTGTGTTTGTGGCAGGCTTATGACAGAGGATGTTCATTGACTCTGTGTTTGTGGCAGGCTTATGACAGAGAATGTTCATTGACTCTGTGTTTGTGGCAGGCTCATGACAGAGAATGTTCATTGACTCTGTGTTTGTGGCAGGCTCATGACAGAGGATGTTCATTGACTCTGTGTTTGTGGCAGGCTCATGACAGAGAATGTTCATTGACTCTGTTTGTGGCAGGCTCATGACAGAGGATGTTCATTGACTCTGTGTTTGTGGCAGGCTCATGACAGAGGATGTTCATTGACTCTGTGTTTGTGGCAGGCTCATGACAGAGAATGTTCATTGACTCGGTGTGTTTGTGGAATGTTCAGGCTCATGACAGAGAATGTTCATTGACTCTGTGTTTGTGGCAGGCTCATGACAGAGGATGTTTATGGACTCTGTGTTTGTGGCAGGCTCATGACAGAGGGTGTACAGATGACAGAGGATGTTCATTGACTCTGTGTTTGTGGCAGGCTGGACAGAGGCTCTCTGTGTTTGTGGCAGGCTGACAGAGGATGTTCATTGACTCTGTGTTTGTGGCAGGCTCATGACAGAGGATGTTCATTGACTCTGTGTTTGTGGCAGGCTCATGACAGAGGATGTTCATTGACTCTGTGTTTGTGGCAGGCTCATGACAGAGGATGTTCATTGACTCTGTGTTTGTGGCAGGCTCATGACAGAGGATGTTCATTGACTCTGTGTTTGTGGCAGGCTCATGACAGAGAATGTTCATTGACTCTGTGTTTGTGGCAGGCAGGCTGTTCATGACTCTGTGTTTGTGGCAGGCTCATGACAGAGGATGTTCATTGACTCTGTGTTTGTGGCAGGCTCATGACAGAGGATGTTCATTGACTCTGTGTTTGTGGCAGGCTCATGACAGTGGATGTTCATTGACTCTGTGTTTGTGGCAGGCTCATGACAGAGGATGTTCATTGACTCTGTGTTTGTGGCAGGCTCATGACAGAGGATGTTCATTGACTCTGTGTTTGTGGCAGGCTCATGACAGAGGATGTTCATTGACTCTGTGTTTGTGGCAGGCTCATGACAGAGGATGTTCATTGACTCTGTGTTTGTGGCAGGCTCATGACAGTGGATGTTCATTGACTCTGTGTTTGTGGCAGGCTCATGACAGAGGATGTTCATTGACTCTGTGTTTGTGGCAGGCTCATGACAGTGGATGTTCATTGCCTCAGTGTTTTCATGACAGTGGATGTTCATTGCCTCAGTGTTTGTGGCAGGCTCATGACAGTGGATGTTCATTGCCTCTGTTTGTGGCAGGCTCATGACAGAGAATGTTCATTGACTCTGTGTTTGTGGCAGGCTCATGACAGAGGATGTTCATTGACTCTGTGTTTGTGGCAGGCTCATGACAGAGGATGTTCATTGACTCGGTGTTTGTGGCAGGCTCATGACAGAGGATGTTTATTGACTCTGTGTTTGTGGCAGGCTCATGACAGAGGATGTTCATTGACTCTGTGTTTGTGGCAGGCTCATGACAGAGGATGTTCATTGACTCTGTGTTTATGGCAGGCTCATGACAGAGGATGTTCATTGACTGTGTTTGTGGCAGGCTCATGACAGAGGATGTACATTGACTCTGTGTTTGTGGCAGGCTCATGACAGAGGATGTACATTGACTCTGTGTTTGTGGCAGGCTTATGACAGAGGATGTTCATTGACTCTGTTTGTGGCAGGCTCATGACAGAGGATGTTCATTGACTCTGTGTTTGTGGCAGGCTCATGACAGAGGATGTTCATTGACTCTGTGTTTGTGGCAGGCTCATGACAGAGAATGTTCATTGACTCGGTGTTTGTGGCAGGCTCATGACAGAGAATGTTCATTGACTGTGTGTTTGTGGCAGGCTCATGACAGAGAATGTTCATTGACTCTGTTTGTGGCAGGCTCATGACAGAGGATGTTCATTGACTCTGTGTTTGTGGCAGGCTCATGACAGAGGATGTTCATTGACTCTGTGTTTGTGGCAGGCTCATGACAGAGAATGTTCATTGACTCTGTGTTTGTGGCAGGCTCATGACAGAGGATGTTCATTGACTCTGTGTTTGTGGCAGGCTCATGACAGAGGATGTTCATTGACTCTGTGTTTGTGGCAGGCTCATGACAGAGGATGTTCATTGACTCTGTGTTTGTGGCAGGCTCATGACAGAGGATGTTCATTGACTCTGTGTTTGTGGCAGGCTCATGACAGAGGATGTTCATTGACTGTGTTTGTGGCAGGCTCATGACAGAGAATGTTCATTGACTCTGTGTTTGTGGCAGGCTCATGACAGAGAATGTTCATTGACTCTGTGTTTGTGGCAGGCTCATGACAGAGGATGTTCATTGACTCTGTGTTTGTGGCAGGCTCATGACAGAGGATGTTCATTGACTCTGTGTTTGTGGCAGGCTCATGACAGAGGATGTTCATTGACTCTGTGTTTGTGGCAGGCTCATGACAGTGGATGTTCATTGACTCTGTTTGTGGCAGGCTCATGACAGAGGATGTTCATTGACTCTGTGTTTGTGGCAGGCTCATGACAGAGGATGTTCATTGACTCGGTGTTTGTGGCAGGCTCATGACAGAGGATGTTTATTGACTCTGTGTTTGTGGCAGGCTCATGACAGAGGATGTTCATTGACTCTGTGTTTGTGGCAGGCTCATGACAGAGGATGTTCATTGACTCTGTGTTTGTGGCAGGCTCATGACAGAGGATGTTCATTGACTGTGTTTGTGGCAGGCTCATGACAGAGGATGTTCATTGACTCTGTGTTTGTGGCAGGCTCATGACAGAGAATGTTCATTGACTCTGTGTTTGTGGCAGGCTCATGACAGAGAATGTTCATTGACTCTGTGTTTGTGGCAGGCTCATGACAGAGGATGTTCATTGACTCTGTGTTTGTGGCAGGCTCATGACAGTGGATGTTCATTGACTCTGTGTTTGTGGCAGGCTCATGACAGAGGATGTTCATTGACTCTGTGTTTGTGGCAGGCTCATGACAGTGGATGTTCATTGACTCTGTGTTTGTGGCAGGCTCATGACAGAGGATGTTCATTGACTCTGTGTTTGTGGCAGGCTCATGACAGAGGATGTTCATTGACTCTGTGTTTGTGGCAGGCTTATGACAGTGGATGTTCATTGCCTCAGTGTTTGTGGCAGGCTCATGACAGTGGATGTTCATTGCCTCAGTGTTTGTGGCAGGCTCATGACAGTGGATGTTCATTGCCTCTGTTTGTGGCAGGCTCATGACAGAGAATGTTCATTGACTTTGTGTTTGTGGCAGGCTCATGACAGAGGATGTTCATTGACTCTGTGTTTGTGGCAGGCTCATGACAGAGGATGTTCATTGACTCGGTGTTTGTGGCAGGCTCATGACAGAGGATGTTTATTGACTCTGTGTTTGTGGCAGGCTCATGACAGAGGATGTTCATTGACTCTGTGTTTGTGGCAGGCTCATGACAGAGGATGTTCATTGACTCTGTGTTTGTGGCAGGCTCATGACAGAGGATGTTCATTGACTGTGTTTGTGGCAGGCTCATGACAGAGGATGTACATTGACTCTGTGTTTGTGGCAGGCTTATGACAGAGGATGTTCATTGACTCTGTTTGTGGCAGGCTCATGACAGAGGATGTTCATTGACTCTGTGTTTGTGGCAGGCTCATGACAGAGAATGTTCATTGACTCGGTGTTTGTGGCAGGCTCATGACAGAGAATGTTCATTGACTGTGTGTTTGTGGCAGGCTCATGACCGAGAATGTTCATTGACTCTGTGTTTGTGGCAGGCTCATGACAGAGGATGTTCATTGACTGTGTTTGTGGCAGGCTCATGACAGAGAATGTTCATTGACTCTGTTTGTGGCAGGCTCATGACAGAGGATGTTCATTGACTCTGTGTTTGTGGCAGGCTCATGACAGAGGATGTTCATTGACTCTGTGTTTGTGGCAGGCTCATGACAGAGAATGTTCATTGACTCGGTGTTTGTGGCAGGCTCATGACAGAGAATGTTCATTGACTGTGTTTGTGGCAGGCTCATGACAGAGGATGTTCATTGACTCTGTGTTTGTGGCAGGCTCATGACAGAGGATGTTTATGGACTCTGTGTTTGTGGCAGGCTCATGACAGAGGATGTACATTGACTCTGTGTTTGTGGCAGGCTTATGACAGAGGATGTTCATTGACTCTGTGTTTGTGGCAGGCTCATGACAGAGGATGTTCATTGACTCTGTGTTTGTGGCAGGCTCATGACAGAGGATGTTCATTGACTCTGTGTTTGTGGCAGGCTCATGACAGTGGATGTTCATTGACTGTGTTTGTGGCAGGCTCATGACAGAGGATGTTCATTGACTCTGTGTTTGTGGCAGGCTCATGACAGTGGATGTTCATTGACTCTGTTTGTGGCAGGCTCATGACAGAGGATGTTCATTGACTCTGTCTTTAGTGTAGCAGTACCTTTTCCCACCTTTTTTTAAAGATGAGTAGAGATTCACAAGTTAAAGTGATACTTTGGGATTTTGGAATTTAAGCCTTTTATCTACTTCTCCAGAGTCCGATGAACTCGTGGATTTCATTTGTATGTCTGTGTGCAGTTTGAAGGAAGTTGCTCACTTAGCGCAATTACTAACTAGCTTTAAAGGAATGACTGGAAGTCTATGGTAACAGCTCGCATGCTCAGTGTCCTTTAAGAGGAGACAAAGTGTGAGCAGTGGACTCGGGGATTGAACATCCAGTGTTACTCACTCAACCACGACTCTGTATCTGTAGCAGTACCTTAGCTGACAGGATGTTTTTCACCTCTGTGTCTTCTGCAGGGATATCAGGGTTGCTGCTGCTGCGGAGCCGGGACTGCAGTAACATGGTTCCTACTGTGGTGGCCGAGGCCCGCCCCATAGTACTGTAGCGGCCCTCAGTGGGAGGTACCACACCCCCTGGACCTGGGCACACAGGGGAGAACCATGTCACTGGATGATCGACCTGAACGCCACACTTCACCTGCACACTGAAGAAGGTTATTAAGTTGAAACTTTATGCAAATCGTTTTGCTTGCGGACCCATCACACTATCTGGCTTATCTTTATCCACAGGTGTACCGCACCAACCACACTTTTGGGAGAGCACGACGGTCCTCTTTTGAGAACCTTGTCAATGGCATGATCTACCTGTTTACACTTTACCTTAGTTGCAGAGATCTGCACTACTATAGCATTGTATTGGTGTAATTACACAGTTCCCCTTCATTTCAGTGACTTCTGTTTCATGCAACGTATCTACAGTTCGGGTGTTCAGCTGAACACATTCCTGTAGCGCAAATACCACTATGTCCATTCTCTTCACAAGTTAGACTGTCCATACAGTCACATCACCCCGACAACATGTCTGGTGGTTCCTTCCTACCTGTGTTAAGGAGCTCATTGGAGTCAGGCAGACGGAACACCCAGTACAGGTATGTTGCTAGGAGACCGTTCCTGCCCTGCTGGTCCCTGGCCAACTCCTGGCTGTTGTGGAGACTGTTGACGATTGACACCACTGACTCAAACGCTATCTGGGCCAGGTTGGCTAGGAAATAAAACACACACACAGTTAGTTCTCTCTCTCACGCTACTTGTCTGTCTGAAAGCCCTGGTGACATGTCCCTATTGGTGCCCGTCTGTCCGAAAGCCCTGGTGACATGTCCCTATAGGTGCCCGTCTGTCTGAAAGCCCTGGTGACATGTCCCTATAGGTACCCATCTGTCCGAAAGCCCTGGTGACATGTCCCTATAGGTGCCGGTCTGTCTGAAAGCCCTGGTGACATGTCCCTATAGGTGCCGGTCTGTCTGAAAGCCCTGGTGACATGTCCCTATAGGTGCCCGTCTGTCTGAAAGCCCTGGTGACATGTCCCTATAGGTACCCGTCTGTCTGAAAGCCCTGGTGACATGTCCCTATTGGTGCCCGTCTGTCCGAAAGCCCTGGTGACATGTCCCTATAGGTGCCCGTCTGTCTGAAAGCCCTGGTGACATGTCCCTATAGGTACCCGTCTGTCTGAAAGCCCTGGTGACATGTCCCTATAGGTACCCGTCTGTCTGAAAGCCCCGGTGACATGTCCCTATAGGTACCAGTCTGTCTGAAAGCCCTGGTGACATGTCCCTATAGGTACCCGTCTGTCTGAAAGCCCCGGTGACATGTCCCTATAGGTACCCATCTGTCTGAAAGCCCTGGTGACATGTCCCTATAGGTACCCATCTGTCCGAAAGCCCTGGTGATATGTCCCTATAGGTGCCGGTCTGTCTGAAAGCCCTGGTGACATGTCCCTATAGGTGCCGGTCTGTCTGAAAGCCCTGGTGACATGTCCCTATAGGTACCGTCTGTCTGAAAGCCCTGGTGACATGTCCCTATAGGTACCCGTCTGTCTGAAAGCCCTGGTGACATGTCCCTATAGGTAACAGTCTGTCTGAAAGCCCTGGTGACATGTCCCTATAGGTGCCCGTCTGTCGGAAAGCCCTGGTGACATGTCCCTATAGGTACCCGTCTGTCGGAAAGCCCTGGTGACATGTCCCTATAGGTGCCGGTCTGTCTGAAAGCCCTGGTGACATGTCCCTATAGGTGCCGGTCTGTCTGAAAGCCCTGGTGACATGTCCCTATAGGTAACAGTCTGTCTGAAAGCCCTGTTGACATGTCCCTATAGGTAACAGTCTGTCTGAAAGCCCTGGTGACATGTCCCTATAGGTACCCGTCTGTCTGAAAGCCCTGGTGACATGTCCCTATAGGTACCTGTTTGTCCAGCGATGACCATGGGCTGCATGATGAGGGTGAACAGTTTATCTAAGACCAGATGGAGGTAGAGGACCAGAGGTTCTAGTCTGGAGGACGACAGGGAGATGATGCTCAGCTTCAGCTCATGCTCCAGCTTGTTCTCTGGAATCTTCTCTTCCCGAACCCGGAGAGGGAACGTCACACCGCCCTCCAGGGCATGGCACAATGTGAAGAAACGCTCCAAGTGGTTGTCCTGGGGAGGGGTAAATAAATGACTACATAAAGTGTGTGTGTGTGTGTGTGTATGTGTGTGTGTTAGACTTACCTGTGTGTGTACTGAGGACACAGCCTGTATCTCCAGGTTGAAAACTCCTTTGTGACTTTCCATCCACTTGACTGGAGGAACCTGAGGGGTAATCCTCTGCAGAGAGAAAGATTGGCATATTAAGAACCTGATGTGAATGTTCCGCAGAGAGAGAGGGGGAATGTTCCGCAGAGAGAGAGGGGGAATGTTCCGCAGAGAGAGAGGGGGAATGTTCCGCAGAGAGAGAGGGGGAATGTTCCGCAGAGAGAGAGGGGGAATGTTCCGCAGAGAGAGAGGGGGAATGTTCCGCAGAGAGAGAGGGGGAATGTTCCGCAGAGAGAGAGGGGGAATGTTCCGCAGAGAGAGAGGGGGAATGTTCCGCAGAGAGAGAGGGGGAATGTTCTGCAGAGAGAGAGGGGGAATGTTCTGCAGAGAGAGAGGGGGAATGTTCTGCAGAGAGAGAGGGGGAATGTTCTGCAGAGAGAGAGGGGGAATGTTCTGCAGAGAGAGAGGGGGAATGTTCCGCAGAGAGAGGGGGAATGTTCCGCAGAGAGAGGGGGAATGTTCCGCAGAGAGAGGGGGAATGTTCCGCAGAGAGAGGGGGAATGTTCTGCAGAGAGAGAGGGGGAATGTTCTGCAGAGAGAGAGGGGGAATGTTCTGCAGAGAGAGAGGGGGAATGTTCTGCAGAGAGAGGGGGAATGTTCCGCAGAGAGAGGGGAATGTTCCGCAGAGAGAGGGGGAATGTTCTGCAGAGAGAGGGGGAATGTTCTGCAGAGATATCATGTCTGTTGCCATCTAAACCCAATCAATAAATCAGTACATCAACAAATGTATTAAAGGTACATGAAAGTGATCATTTCTCCCCCAGGGGGAGCCACTCCACTCTTAACATTTTTGTGATACAACTTATGTTAAACTATTGTCTGGAGAATTGAAATGGCCAAATGAATGTTACCTCAGGTGAGTGCAGTGAGTAGTTGACAGGCAATCTGTCCAGGGCGATAGGGAGGCAGTACTGACCAGTCTGTAGTCTGTCAGTACTCAGTATAGGCAGCCACTACAGTACCCAGGGGGATAGACAGAAGATCAGCCACAGCAAGCATTGACAATGGACAAATACATACAGGGGACGCATCTACCTCACCACATCATTGACAAGAATCACTTACTAGTATATTGATCATAAATAACCAGCACCATGTTCAGTAGAGTATCTGCGCGTTCAGATGAGACCAGGACCCATTTTCATAAAGACAGGGTTTACACAGGCAGCCTAATTCTGATATTTTGTCAATCATTGGTCTTTTGACCAATCAGATTAGATTACACAGACAGCCCCATTCTGGTCTTTCGCCCAAATATTAGCAAATAAACGCCGCCATTATGTCTCAGAATTGGAGTGCTGCTCTAGGATTAGTTTAGAATTTTAGATCACAATGAATAAGATTACTTGGACAGGGCAAACCTGATCCTAGATCAGCACTCCTACTGTGAGGCACTTTGTGAATATAGGCCCAGGTGAGACCAGGCATGAGGGGTCAGACTTACAGAGTAACCTATGAGTGTCTCACTGGCTCCAGTCTGGTTCTGTTTCTGTTGACAGCTGATGTGGTAGAATGTGAACAGCAGGTGGTGTCTCTCAGTCAGCCTGGCAGGCAGAACCATCTTCACCTCCTCATAGAAGTCTGGAGACCTGAGGCACAGTCACATGGGACAGAGGTCAGAGACAACACAAAACAAAAGGTTAGATTGTTATATTAGAAAATGTAGCATGTTATGCTGTAGTTGTGATATTGTAATTTAGCATGTAGTATTTTAAATAGCATCCACTTGCTTGTTATGGTACGTGACTGGGGTGTATACTTCCTGCACAAACTCAGGACCATTCGATTTTCCAAAAATGACCTACGAGGAAAAAGAAAGAGTAAACTCAATGAAACCATGCTGTACAATGTCACAGCAACATGGGTGAACACTGTGTGTGTGTGTGTGTGTGTGTGTGTGTGTGTGTGTGTGTGTGTGTGTGTGTGTGTGTGTGTGTGTGTGTGTGTGTGTGTGTGTGTGTGTGTGTGTGTGTGTGTGTGTGTGTGTGTGTGTGTGTGTGTGTGTGTGTAACTCACAGGCATCACACAGCTGGGGTCTTCTCCACTCATAAACTGGATTTTAATAGTGATATTCCTTCCTCCTGAAGTCAGCCTGTTGACAAAGTTGAGTCGCTGGGGGTATACATAGAGCAGGTTCCTGGAGAGAGAGGGAAAGGGAGGGAAAAGGGAGAGAGAAGAGAGACAAAGGGAGGGAGAGAGATGGTAAAAGAGAGGAAGAGAGATGGTTATTTTTCTGTTTACAGCACTGCATACTCAAATGACTTCCTAATGATGAAAGGAATGATGTGGTCCGAGATGAGAGTACCAGGTGAGGACAAACTCGATCTCTCCTTCCTCCCAAAGTATGCACTTGTTCACTTCCCTTCACTGATTCGAAAACAAAATGACTGGTATAAGAAATATGGTGGAAACTCCCACTAGTTCATGCCTCCACAAATCAGCAGCCCAAGCCCTAAGTATAGCCTGGTAAACGTCAGTGCCCAGAGTTCTTCCTGGTCAGGTGGTCAGGATATGACCATCTTCTATCAGCACCACAACTCCTATTCAGTTAGATGAAACACATCCATACTACACCACTAGATGGCACCCGGTGAAGCTAACAAATGCATGATATTACACAATACACCACGTGGGCCTGAAAACTAGTCTTACCAATGAACCAGATGTGGTGTGAACATTAGTGTGAGATTAAAAACTATGTAACAATGTAGTCATCTGTCCCGAGACAGGAGACGCACTCTTAGCCTGTGTCCCAAACAGCACCCTGGTCCCTATATAGTGGGCTACTTTTGAACAGAGCCCTATAGGGAATAGGGTGCCATTTGGGACACAGTGTTCATCTGTGAGGAGGAAGGAGTGAAATGTTGACAGCATTGGGGGTTGTGTCAGGTCAGACTGGTTGTAGAAGTCCCAGCAAACCTGTTCACGACATTGATGGAAAATAGAAGGCCTGAAGCTACAGTATGTGCTGTGTTAAATACCTTCATGACTGTCTAACATGTGTAAAGCTCACATGAAGGGACATGTGTACATGGTGCTTAGCATGGAGACAGATACTACCCTAGTAAGTCATGAACCTGGCCAACCTGTTTACACTGCTTGAAGCTATGTGCTATGGTAAATCCATGCAGTCAAACTAAAGCTTTGAGGACAATATGCAGAATATGCAATATTCAAAAATTGGTTTCAGGAGAATTGAGTGAGTGTACTAAGTGCTGTGTGCAGTCTGTGTGTGGTATGCATCGACACATGCGTGTGTGCTCACCTGTAAGTGCTGTGTGCAGTCTGTGTGTGGTATGCATCGACACATGTGTGTGTGCTCACCTGTAAGTGCTGTGTGCAGTCTGTGTGTGGTATGCATCGACACATGTGTGTGTGTGCTCACCTGTAAGTGCTGTGTGCAGTCTGTGTGTGGTATGCATCGACACGTGTGTGTGCTCACCTGTAAGTGCTGTGTGCAGTCTGTGTGTGGTATGCATCGACACGTGTGTGTGCTCACCTGTAAGTGCTGTGTGGAACATAGACCTCGCTGGAGGGGAACTCCAACACCTCTTTGACAGGTCGGACGTTCTTCTCAGCCAGTGGTTTGACTGGGATCAGCTCAGTAGACAGACAGGCCACTGGGTTGTCATGGACCGGAGTCACATCCAGTCTTACTGTACCTAAAATAGAGTCACATCCAGTCTTACTGTACCTAAAATAGAGTCACATCCAGTCTTACTGTACCTAAAATAGAGTCACATCCAGTCTTACTGTACCTAAAATAGAGTCACATCCAGTCTTACTGTACCTAAAATAGAGTCACATCCAGTCTTACTGTACCTAAAATAGAGTCACATCCAGTCTTACTGTACCTAAAATAGAGTCACATCCAGTCTTACTGTACCTAAAATAGAGTCACATCCAGTCTTACTGTACCTAAAATAGAGTCACATCCAGTCTTACTGTACCTAAAATAGAGTCACATCCCGTCTTACTGTACCTAAAATAGAGTCACATCCAGTCTTACTGTACCTAAAATAGAGTCACATCCAGTCTTACTGTACCTAAAATAGAGTCACATCCAGTCTTACTGTACCTAAAATAGAGTCAAATACAGTCTGAAACTATGTTCATTCAGAATTATTCCAAAGTAGGTAAATATGAGAACGTTTTCAGTCCCACAGGTTTTCACCACTATAAGCAATTGATTCTGAATTGTACAAAATAGCATATTCAGCCCATTTAAATGCATTAAGTCACTTAAACACATAAACCCAGATAAAACAGACACTTGTTCTTAGAAATGGGACATTCTAGTCACTTGTTGTTGGGTTGAATGGAATGAAACAGCACACACAGACAGCCAGGTCTTGCTGTGTGGTTGAATAGCGGATCACCTGGTATGGTTTTAATTCTTCTCTGCAGGGATGAGAACTTCTTGATGTCTGCCAGGAACTTAAACAAGTCCTCATCACTCAGACGGTCCCCCTCCTTAAACAAAGCAGGGTCCAGTTTAGTCAAATGAGCATGTCTTTGTGTACAAGATACAATGATATAATGTCTCTGAACACCTCAGAATTAAACATGGTGAATTTGTAGTGTTGCACAGCAGACTTCTTTCCTCTTTTCCATCAACTTCAAAGGAAGGTGACATATTGAGCAGTGCATCTAACTGTTGTTATGAGATCAACTCTCCACAGTTGCTAGTAGGAAGGAAAAATGCACCCTTGTTGGAGAATGTATGGTATGTCTATATGATACCTGGCCGGGTCTTATCAGGTGTCTGCTCTGTGGATTATGTGTGGAATGAAAGAATGCCTTGTCTCGAGGTGATATCCACAAGGTTAAGCATTCTCTAAGACATTCTCTGTCTAAGAGATGCTCTGTCTTAGAGATTCTCTGTCTAAGAGATTCTCTGTCTAAGAGATTCTCTGTCTAAGAGATTCTCTGTCTAAGAGATTCTCTGTCTAAGAGATTCTCTGTCTAAGAGATTCTCTGTCTAAGACATTCTCTGTCTAAGACATTCTCTGTCTAAGACATTCTCTGTCTAAGATATTCTCTGTCTAAGAGATTCTCTGTCTAAGACATTCTCTGTCTAAGACATTCTCTGTCTAAGAGATTCTCTGTCTAAGACATTCTCTGTCTAAGACATTCTCTGTCTAAGAGATTCTCTGTCTAAGACATTCTCTGTCTAAGAGATTCTCTGAGCTTAGTGATGCTTATGTCGCTGGATCGATGTTTATATTGTAGAGTGTGTTGTTTTCTCTAATGCATGTGGTCAGACCTGCTTGCAGAAGGTGCTTATGGTGATGGTAGCAGGTTTGAAGGCAGACATGTTACACTGGTCTTCCATGGTACCGAACCTCTCTGAGTTCCTCCTGGGCAACTGACCTCTCTTTTCCAGACTGCTGGATTTACCTGGATAGGGGAGGAGAGGTCAGTCAAGTCAGGTACAGAAAAGTAAGATTAAACAAGCCTCGGGCGCCAGAGTTAACCAGCTTATCACACACACACACACACACACACACACACACACACACACACACACACACACACACACACACACACACACACACACACACACACACACACACACACACACACACACACACACACACACACACACACACACACACACACACACACACCGTTGAGGCTGTCAGTGTCGGTGGTGTCTCGGTCCAGTGTGGCGGTGCTGATGACGTTCATGATGTTGACTGTAGCCCAGGCAAAGGGCATGCGGTAGCGACCAAGTCTCTGGCAGAACATCTCAGACTGATTACGCAGCTTCTCCAGCTTCTCCTTGTTCTGACCCAGGGAACCACACAGAACCACAATTAGAACCTATAGCTCTGTGTGTGTGTGTGTGTGTGTGTGTGTGTGTGTGTGTGTGTGTGTGTGTGTGTGTGTGTGTGTGTGTGTGTGTGTGTGTGTGTGTGTGTGTGTGTGTGTGTGTGTGTGTGTGTCAACATGGCACTCTACCTTTGCTGAGTCCGTCTCCTTCATGACCATGTATGGTTCCGCACAGTCACTGATCTCTCCCTGCTGCAGCACCTTCTCTATCTGAAACACAGCCAGGACACAGAGGTACATCACTCTGTAACACAGCCAGGACACAGAGGTACATCACTCTGAAACACAGCCAGGACACAGAGGTACATCACTCTGTAACACAGCCAGGACACAGAGGTACATCACTCTGTAACACAGCCAGGACACAGAGGTACATCACTCTGAAACAAAGCCAGGACACAGAGGTACATCACTCTGTAACACAGCCAGGACACAGAGGTACATCACTCTGTAACACAGCCAGGACACAGAGGTACATCACTCTGAAACACAGCCAGGACACAGAGGTACATCACTCTGTAACACAGCCAGGACACAGAGGTACATCACTCTGAAACACAGCCAGAACACAGAGGTACATCACTCTGAAACACAGCCAGGACACAGAGGTACATCACTCTGTAACACAGCCAGGACACAGAGGTACATCACTCTGTAACACAGCCAGGACACAGAGGTGTCCAAGCTAATACTGTACACAGGGATCTATGGTGAGTTGCCTACTGTATTCTACGTTACCCACAGATTGATAGGGGCACCATAGGTAATATGTGTGAGGAGGTAGACACGTCAGGGCTGTGTGTTCAATTCCAGCTGGGGCCAACCATATGAAAATGTATGCAGGCAGTACACTACTGTTAAGTCACTTTGGATAAAAGCTTCTATTAAAATGGCATATATTTATTTATTTCTATAGTGTTCACCATATTGACCAGCAACTGCAGATACTGTAGGTGCCGTACAAACGTGTGTATTACCCGAACAAGCAAGTACTGCAGATAGGTGCAGGTAGGTGAGATGGGTATCTTACCTTGATGACCAGGTAGATGTCTGGGGAGGGGTATGTGATGGAGAAGATGGCTGCTCGGGAGAGGGTGGAGTGGTCCGTCTGTGGCGTGTGGGGTTTCAGGAACCCTTTAAACTGGTCTGAGTTCAGATCACAGTAGAAGTTCTCGGATATCTGAGGAAGTCAAACAGAGGGTCAGCGTTAGAGTTCACCTTAGTGGTGGATTACATGAGTGTCCATTCATCTCATGGTAGATAATATGGCTGGAAAGGCACCAACCGGAAAAAAAATTACAGAAATAGTGGAGAGACTACCTGAACTTGTCCAACAAGAAACGCTCATTTACAATTTCCGTCGTAAGTCTATGATTTGATAGAGCAGTCTGACTGAGCAATGGTAGGCACAAGCAGGCTCGTAAGCATTCTTTCAAACAGCACTTTTGTGCGTTTTGCCAGCAGCTCTTCCCTGTGCTTCAAGCATTGTGCTGTTTATGACTTCAAGCCTATCAACTCCCAAGATTAGAATGGTGTAACCGATGTGAAATGACTAGCTAGTTAGCGGGGTGAGCGCGAATAGCGTTTCAAACGTCACTCGCTCTGAGACTTGGAGTAGTTGTTCCCCTTGCTCTGCATGGGTAACGCTGCTTCGAGGGTGGCTGTTGTCGACGTGTTCCTGGTTCGAGCCCAGGTAGCGGCGAGGAAAGGGATGGAAGCTATACTGTTACACTGGCAATACTAAAGACCCTATAAGAACATCCAATAGTCAAAGGTATAAGAAATACAAATCGTATAGAGAGAACTAGCCCTATAATTCCTATAATAACTACAACCTAAATCGTCTTACCTGGGAATATTGAAGACTCATGTTAAAAGGAACATATGTTCTCATGTTCTGAGCAAGGAACTGAGCTTTTTTACATGGCACATATTGCACTTTTACTTTCTTCTCCAACACTTTGTTTTTGCATTATTTAAACCAAATTGAACATGTTTTATTTGAGGCTAAATTGATTTTATTGATGTATTATATTAAGTTAAAATAAGTGTTCATTCAGTATTGTTGTAATTGTCATTATTACAAATAAAAATAAAGGTCCTCGGTATCGGCGTTGAAAAATCATAATCGGTCGACCTCTATTTCTTACATTTCCTCAAGTCCTCTCTTATCACCTACCTCCTCATCGTTTTAGAGGAACAAATGTTAAGGGGATGGACATAGGATCTTTTCGTCCCATACACTTTGAGAAGGAGGCAAGGAGAGAGGGTGTAACGAATCGGGGAAAGACAAATTGAGAAAGAGTCTCTGTTTCTACGGCTCCTCACTTGTGACTGTGTCCTGAGAAGAGGATGACCCTACGGTGACCCTGTACGCTGTGAGTGTCATGTTAGGTCCCATTACAAACCCATTTACAACCTCCTCATTCCACATGTAACATTATGAGTCCTCTACAACAGTCTTTAACACTTCATAGCAGGACTGATGCTGCTAGCACACAACATAACACAGGATGGATTTCTTCCTCGGTCTCTCTCAAGTTTAATCTGAAGCAGACAGAAGAGTGTGACAGCTCTAAATGTGTTAAGTGGGGAATTGTGTGTGTGTGTGTATGAACACACACACACACACACACACACACACACACACACACACACACACACACACACACACACACACACACACACACACACACACACACACACACACACACACACACACACACACACACACACACACACACACACACACACACACACACACATATTTGGGACAACGCTTCAAATTTCAACAGTTAATGTGGTCTACATTGTGATGGCATTGCAGTGTATTAACTTTAAAAGCCAAGAGTTCCACAGGACTTCATATTAATTGTGATGAAACACAGCTGATGATTGCTGGCTGTGTTCTAAACATCTGGCATAAACCTCCCAATCCCCTGGACACACCATGATCCCTGCCTACAGGCAGAAACTAAAACAAGAGGCTCCCACGCTGAGGTCTGTCCAACGCTGGTCCGACCAAGCTGACTCCACACTCCAAGACTGCTTCCATCACGTGGACTGGGACATGTTTCGTATTGCGTCAGATAAAAATATTGACGAATACGCTGATTCGGTGTGCGAGTTCATTAGAACGTGCATCGAAGATGTCGTTCCCATAGCAACGATAAAAACATTCCCTAACCAGAAACCGTGGATTGATGGCAGCATTCGCGTGAAACTGAAAGCGCGAACCACTGCTTTTAATCAGGGCAAGGTGTCTGGTAACATGTCCGAATATAAACAATGCAGCTATTCCCTCCGCAAGGCTATTAAACAAGCTAAGCGTCAGTACAGAGAAAGTGGAATCTCAATTCAATGGCTCAGACACAAGAGGCATGTGGCAGGGTCTACAGTCAATCACGGACTACAAGAAGAAACCCAGCCCAGTCACGGACCAGGATGTCTTGCTCCCAGGCAGACTAAATAACTTTTTTGCCCGCTTTGAGGACAATACAGTGCCACTGACACGGCCTGCAACGAAAACATGCGGTCTCTCCTTCACTGCAGCCGAGGTGAGTAAGACATGTAAACGTGTTAACCCTCGCAAGGCTGCAGGCCCAGACGGCATCCCCAGCCGCGCCCTCAGAGCATGCGCAGACCAGCTGGCCGGTGGGTTTACGGACATATTCAATCAATCCCATACCAGTCTGCTGTTCCCACATGCTTCAAGAGGGCCACCATTGTTCCTGTTCCCAAGAAAGCTAAGGTAACTGAGCTAAACGACTACCGCCCCGGAGCACTCACTTCCGTCATCATGAAGTGCTTTGAGAGACTAGTCAAGGACCATATCACCTCCACCCGACCTGACACCCTAGACCCACTCCAATTTGCTTACCGCCCAAATAGTTCCACAGACGATGCAATCTCAACCACACTGCACACTGCCCTAACCCACCTGGACAAGAGGAATACCTATGTGAGAATGCTGTTCATCGACTACAGCTCGGCATTCAACACCATAGTACCCTCCAAGCTCGTCATCAAGCTCGAGACCCTGGGTCTCGACCCGCCCTGTGCAACTGGGTACTGGACTTCCTGACGGGCCGCCCCCAGGTGGTGAGGGTAGGCAACAACATCTCCTCCCCGCTGATCCTCAACACAGGGGCCCCACAAGGGTGCGTTCTGAGCCCTCTCCTGTACTCCCTGTTCACCCACGACTGCGTGGCCACGCACGCCTCCAACTCAATCATCAAGTTTGCGGACGACACAACAGTGGTAGGCTTGATTACCAACAACGACGAGACGGCCTACAGGGAGGAGGTGAGGGCCCTCGGAGTGTGGTGTCAGGAAAATAACCTCACACTCAACGTCAACAAAACTAAGGAGATGATTGTGGACTTCAGGAAACAGCAGAGGGAACACCCCCCTATCCACATCGATGGAACAGTAGTGGAGAGGGTAGCAAGTTTTAAGTTCCTCGGCATACACATCACAGACAAACTGAATTGGTCCACTCACACTGACAGCATCGTGAAGAAGGCGCAGCAGCGCCTCTTCAACCTCAGGAGGCTGAAGAAATTTGGCTTGTCACCAAAAGCACTCACAAACTTCTACAGATGCACAATCGAGAGCATCCTGGCGGGCTGTATCACCGCCTGGTACGGCAACT